>NW_027315834.1:34373172-34390672 GCF_026437365.1 Eucyclogobius newberryi | reverse complement strand
CTCACCCTTAGTAATAAGATACATTTCTTAAGTCACTTGATGCTGTGAAAAGGTAAATTTGACTTGCTATAGTCTCCTGTGCTTTTCCTGCAGAGCTACATTTACATTATTAAAGTGAACAAATCTGGTCATTACACTGCTCAGCACAGGTTTCGGTTTGCGCCCAAGATCTTCTCTCCTTTCTCTTCTCAGTGTGTCCTCATGACTTCTCACATGCAAATGAAGCACTTTCCCCTCTGGAGAAGCCAAGGAATACAAAACACATGACATCCATACATTCACACAAAAAGTTTGATCAACCAGTCAAATCAGTCTAACCTATAATCACAATTGAACGTCTATATATATAAATATCCTTGACTTTTGATACGTTATTATATGTAATATTAGCAAATGCCATATAATGAATTCCTCAAGAAAATAAGTATTTGAATAGCTTCTAGTCTGACAGAATAAAAAAACAAACTACATATTAACAATTCCAAACTAAAACAACTCAAGGGTGACCGTCCATCTCCGCAACTGCTTCATAATTCCATAAATACACTACAATAGATTTAACCTTAATAATGAATATGAATATTGACAATTCAACGTAGTTACTTACCACTTGTTTTGCTCATAGCCTTTTGGAATCGCTCGTTTTTGATCAATACACTGTTGCTCCGTGTACCGTGCTTGGCCTTATTGATCTCTCATAGCAGTCCTCATAAACACAGTTAGAGAAGTGCATGTCAGATCATATATTTCTCCATGAAGCCATTTTGAAACGTTGGTGGAGACGAGGAAATTGTTTCTCGCTCGACTGGAAAGTGTATGCCATAATATAGATGGCTTTGTCATGGTTCTATCTTCTGATTTATTGATCCCGCTGCTCCTCTGTGACTCAGGGAGGTGGTGCTGAGGCTGCTGCAGTTCGAGGCCTCCACCAATGTGGCTGACAGTAAGGGCTGTTTCCCTCTGCACCTCGCGGCCTGGAGAGGAGACGTGGACATAGTGCGCATCCTCATCCACCACGGCCCGTCCCACTGCAGAGTCAACCAACAGGTAACACCCACACCATCCATTATACTGAACATAATGTGCAACGCAAAGACATGGTTGTTGCTTGGTTCTTGGACATGCTAATATGTGCATCTACATTTGGATTGATATAACTTAAAACGGATTGAATGAATTTGTTTTAAAAATCTGACGGAACTATGAATAAATACAAACATATGCGCCACTCCATTTATATTCAGATATATACTGCAGATATTAAATGAGGCAAACCTTCTTGGATCTGACGGGTATTTCTCAACTCAAGTGTCTTGTTTTGAATTTGTCAAATTGATTGTACAAACACTGGAAGACAAACTGCACAGAAAAAAGTGCACGTCTTTAGGTCCATTGGCTGTGTCATTATGGAGGCTTTCAGACTAAAGTTGAGCCTCAGCTGCAGGAGCATTCAAGATGCCTCTTCCTCATCAGACGAAATGACCTTTTCCTCTTTCTTCACTCAAACTTTGAGCCGTGTGCTTATAGCATAATTATTATAAGATAAGATATGCCTCCATGTCCACACATGGGGAAATTTTGGTGTTACAACACAGGTAGATACAGGGGGAAAGGACAGATAACTTAATAGAAGAACTCTTATGAACAAAAACAAAAACTTATTAACAAAACTCCTGTAAACAGGTCCTCTCATATCTTAATAGGGAATGGAGGTAAGAAAATGAAAATAAAGATTAAATAAAATAATGATAATAAAAATAGCTGGCATAAGACAGATAATACTAATAATAATAATGGTAAAGTAAACACTCTTATTTACATCTCTTATTTATTTACATTATGTTGTATTATGTTATATTATGCTTTCTGAATAAGGGTTTAAATCCAGCCCTGGAGACATGAAGGCGATCAGAACATATAACATGCCTAATAAGCATCTTTCTTTGTTCAATAATAGTCAAACTGTTTTCTTGAGTTGTTAGGCACTAATTGCTTGCTGTTATAAATGGTTGTCCTCTCTCCTGGATCAAAGAGGTTTGTCAGCAAGAGAACAGGGCCATTTTTCTTTTCTTTTACCCTGTCAATGATTTTAGAGCTGAGACGACTGCACCGGCAGCATAGGCACACACAATGTACTGCTGATTACGAAGAAACTGTAGTACATGCCACTGTAAGCAGACTGTAAGCAGACTGTAAGCAGGCGGGAGGAAAGGTCAGTGTAGGGGTCTTCTGAACAGGATTCTACATTAACAGGATTACATTATGTTCATTATCATAATTCTGCATGGAGTTCCATATAATGATCACACACCAACGCGCTGTTCTTGAATTCCAAACGGATTGAATGATTTGATTTAGTGAACTTAAAAACATTACAAATAAACTGTTAAAAATGTGTATAACATGTCGTGGATTTGGCTAATGACAAAATGAAGAGTTGCAATGATGTAGTCCACTTCAAAAGACAAACAATGTATACTTATAGTAAAATATGACGGTATAGAGGGGAAATAAATAAACACTTCACAACACGGCTTACAATACTTCACTAATAGATTGTGCTGGATGTAAGAGTTAATATTAATAAACAAAAACAAACAAAACAGAACTATTTAACAAAAGTATGTATCCCACAGCAACCACTGAACCCAAAGTGAATAAAATAAAAATGAAATACAGTACAGATTTGAGACGCAGCTTGACACCTTTATACCTCATTGTATATTTTCCTAAACCCATTGTCCCTATCAGTGTCCTGTTGTCTTACGCTGCATGTATAAATCTTTTGGTAAAATTTATGAAGCGTTTGTTGTCTTTACGACGTCGAGGCACCATATATTTCCACTCTCTGCCCTGTCTGCTGTCGAGACCTGCATACATTACATCAGGTGATATACTGCTATCGCTGTCACATATGGGCCCACCACTCACAGCTCATGTTATTCCACTGCCCACATAGTGTCAGAGGTTAACTGTGTGGACTTAGAGCTGCAAATACCATGTGCTTTTTGCCAAGTAGTGCTTTCTGTTAATGGGCAGGGATGTCTTGAGGAGCATTTCACATCCCCTTTGCTTCCTTCCTATTTGACGCTGGTGTAAGATGCTATATTACTGCAAAAAGTCCTGAAACTGTGTACCTGTATTTCCTTTTCTATGGTAGAGTAACCGTCGTAGATCTTTTGGATACATTTGATCCACTTTGATCTCTTAAGGAATTGAAAAGAGTGTGAAAATGTACTGAAGTCAGTGTTTGAGATGAAAAGAGATTAGGAGCTTGGCTAGGGCCACTTGTGAAATGCATTCAATTGAGGATTACTGGAGGTAAGTGGACACCATTAGCCAACTCCAGAACAGTGTTTCCTGCCTAATTGGCCCCAGCAATGTGCATTCACAGCTGTTTTTGTTTATTACCAGAGCGCTGTGTTTAAGAGAGAAGAGAATGACCATAAACTACTTGTGAGGCAGAGACTGGGAGATGAAATGTGACAGATTGCTGTTCACCCAGGGCTTGCTCTAGAAAGGCCTAATGCACTCTCGGTGTTGATGTTGTTGTGATTATTGCACCGAGATGGACTTATAAAACTCTCACGCACTTCAGACATTATAGTTCAGAGTTGATTTGTCTATGGGCACTATACTGCTGCAACTCGTAACTCTTTTAATCTTCTCTCCATTGAGCGAGACATTGCATCCTATCCTCGACATCCTTTCCTCTCAACTTCTCTCGTCCAACTTTAGGCTCTTTCACTACATTCGCAAACCTCTTCTTGGGCTTTTTGTGAGCCACCGGGCGTCTTTCTATCCATATATATTCACCATCCATCTAGGGCGGTTGACAATCGGCTATTTTGGTGTCATATGGTGATTTAGGGCTTTTCTGTTAAATGCAGCCTTATGCTCAAACACATTTTTTCTCACCGACCGTCAGCCTCCTTCATGCCCTGAGGGATTTATGCTGAGTTCCAGTTCAGACCTCAGAGAGATGTTTTCTCAGAGGGTTTGTGTTCCAGTGTCACGTGAGAAAATACTATGAGCAATACATTACAGTTTATGGACTGCAACGACTCAAATCTACCCCCCAAATAAAGTATCCAATTAAGTTGATTTATTAACCCGGACAGTGTTATAACGTCTGTAAGTTTAATGTGATTTTCTCCTTTTGTTGTCATTAGCTCTGTGTGGACGTTAGCAACATGAGCACAACAATACATTCATTACTGTAACTACAGAGGCTCAGCGGCAGCACAGGAGCAGGTTCACAGACAGTGTGTGGATAGATGGGAATGAACACAAGTACTAAGTATATTTTTAACTAACTCGGATAAACTCGAGGCTTTGAAATGTTGCCAGCGTTTACAAGGAATTCCGAGAAGTGAAAATGTTCTAGTGTGAATTTACATGTGGAAACTTGGTGAATCCGACCTCCGAGGACGACTGGAATGCACCATTGAAGAGGACGTTTCAGAGCTTTCAACCATATTATAATAACTTTCTCATTTACCCACTCAAAGTATTGTATTTACAGTAATTTATTCACGTCTTGAGTATTCTCCTGCATTCAACACGCCATTGCTCTGAAATCTCCTGTTTCAAAATCATAGTTATGTAGCAGACAAAAGCACAATAATGCCTTCTTTAACCAATCACAGTAACACACTTGGCTTTAGTAGGCAATATAAGGCAATCCAAATGTAGCGTAATATACTTTGCGTATGCATCCTTGTAGGGTATTCTTCTTAGTACAAGTACTGCAAGGTTATGAATGTCCTCCCACTTGTGAATGAGGGGAACATTCAAGGTTGATATTGCTTAAAGAATTGTTCAAGAATTCAAACATGACACACTGCATAAGTCTGGGTACGTTTGATATCATATTTTGGGGCACCAGCCGTATATTCGGCAACAACTCTATAATCAAAATTACTTAATTTATTAAAAATGTATTTGCATTCCTATCACCATGGCAACAGGGGGAGGTCATCTGCATATCCTAGACAAAGTTATGTGAATTGTGATAAAAACAAAATTGTTAACATGGTATTGATCTAAACTGAACTAACCGCTCATTACTGTTTTGTAGAAGTAGAAAAAACGGTCTGCTGGTCTAATTTCTACTTATTTATCTCTGCTACCTCTTTTATTTGTCTTTTAAGTACACAATATTGCTGGTCTCACTGCACTGTGCACCTGTTGTCTTCAATCTATAGTTTTTAAAGGCACCACTCGCTGCTCACATGGAGGAAGAACACGTGTCTGCCAGCGGATCAAAACTAATAACAATCCACATCCTTTTAGTCCCCTAACTTCAAATACCTGATTGAACTACAGTAGCTTTGACATGCTCAGGGCAACGATGAGAGTGACCGAGCGGTTTAATTGTGCAGATGCCACACAGACAGCTGCTGGTTTCAAAGATGACTCTCACGCTCTCTCTCTGCCAGAGTTATGAACACACTTGGAGCGGACAGGGCCGTTAATGAAAAGAGTAACGAGATAAACAGCATCAGGACATCAGTGTCAGCGCTTTCTTATGATGAAGATGATGTTGAGTCGAGACGTTTCATCTCATAATGGGCCCACAGTTAAACCCGGACCTGCCACCTGCTCTTTCCTGACCGTTACTCCCTCTATTACACACCCACACACACAGAGAGAGTCTCAAGAGGCAAGTAACCGTATGTCTAATGTCATTTAGTCATTATATTAAAGGATCTCTTCGTCTCCTGAAGGTGAAAAACACAATTTGCCACACCAGTGATGGCTTTCAACTTTGGACAAACTCAAGGCGCTGCAATTTCACGCAAAGGTTTGCTAATTTTGCTGGAAGCTGTGCTGAACTAGATTTGGCAATGCACGACTTCAACCATGAAATGATCTTAGGGAAGTACAGAATAGACAACTACAGTGTGAATTATAGTGAAAAAGGACCAATTATCTCAAGGATCTTTACGGCTGAAAATTGATTTCAACACTGGTCGATGGGGCTTTAGTCGACCAACATTTGTATTTGTAACTCATTATTTTATTTGGATTGTAAGGATTTATAATGGTGAAGCTAGCTATTGGTGTGAATTAAGAGCTTAATATGCCTAGATCTATTTGAGAGTGACTGAAAAGCAAAATATCAAATATATATTGTACTGCTGATACCAGGATTTTAGATAGGATTTGAAAACACCCCGTCCAAATAATTTTGTCCAGGGGTACGAGGGCCGACTTGGCGAAATACGAGTAGCTTCGGCAAACAAGTAGCTTCGGCATTCGGCAGCCAATCAGAGCCAAGCACACACATTTTGTCGACCAATCAGCGCGCAGCATGCACATTTTCACTTGTACACAGTAAACTGTCATGGCGCGGACCATGGCGGACTATTGTCAAATGCTTCCCGGCCCGATTTAATGATAATATTCCCTTTTTTTCTAAGATTTATTAATAAAATGACCCCGTCCATGCACTCGAAAATGCCCATCCACATTTCAAATACCCCGTCCAAAATACAGGAAGACGGGCTCCTATCTAAAAGCCTGGCTGATACTGAGCACTGAAATGTAAAGTGAGTCACGCTCCAGCTCTGAAGTCATATTACAGCGCGTGGTTTTGGTTCAAACTGAAAGCCACATATTTCCTTATGGTCAACCGTAACATGGCCACTCTAAAGTCTATGGTCAGACTCAAATAATTCATGCTGTCGACACTTAATGAGTCATTAGATGTTTTCTTATGAGTAATCACATGATTTCTTACTTACAGAGAGTATTCTAGATACTGAATGTTTGCAGATAAAGTGTATTATTCATAAAAATAACAAACGGTTCATCACCTTTTGCCATTTAGTTTCAATAATACCATTGTTTAAACAGCCTGGTAAACTCACAATTACCAATTAACCGCGTAATAATCTTTAATTCTTATTAAATTTTTGATTATTCGCGATTATTCCGATTAATTGTTGCAGCCCTTCTAACTAGTACAATGTTGTGTGTTAAATGTACACAAAATGCTTGCCTCTAATACTTACTTCTACCTTCTGCACATAATAGTGTTGTGTTGTACTTTGAATATTCCCTCCTTTGTAAAAACACCTTTCTTCCCTTGCTCTTTGCCTCATCCTTGCTGCCTCCCCAGACGAGAGCTGAAGCATGTGGGATCATGAGCTGCTGTTGTGTATCCAGGCTCATCCCTTCATATCACACTATGGACATTAACACGCTGTATGCTTGAACAAACAGCTTTCTGCGCCTGGCCTGCTCCGGTCTCTCTGCAACCGCTGTCTGTGTGATAAGACTGGGATGTTTATTTCATTGTTCATTTGCTGACCGGAAGAGCTCGGCGTATCCTCTAATCACACTCGCGCACATATAGATTTATACACAAACGATACACATAATATGCTTTTTATTATGTCTTCTGTGATTGTTCCCTCGACTCCTGATGTTAACTTTCATAGACGTATCAATAACAAGACGCTCTGCTGTGTGTCGCGGCTTTTGCTCCAACTCCAATCAGCAACGATGCACCTCATGCTAAGATGAGATCGAAAAGCTGTCAGGCGCCGTGTAATGGAATGGTATAGGGCTCTCTTATAAGATAGAGGCAGGGCTTTCCTCTTGCTTTGAGCTTCTGTCAGGCATCTCACAGTCTCATCCCCTCAGACAAGGACGAGATTTTTTCCATCTTAAGCTGTCAGTGAAAGTAGCAGACTGATTCATTCATTGTCTCGTGGCCAAAGCGCCATTAAAGGTTTAAAGTGGGCCTTGTCGATGTCGTTCAAATGATAATTTATCATAATTTATCATTTTCAGTATGGTTAAATTATTCAGTGGTTCAATGAAATCAAATTTACCCTTTTTATTGAATTGTTTTATGTGTTATAGTCAGTAACCACTAACAGTAAATGTATTACCCATGTCAAACCAATTAATGCGTAACAATTTTATGTTTCATTTAAACGGCACACAAAACTGTACTTTATTTTTTAAATATTAAATAGACCTTCAAAGATATATTTTTTTTAAACTGTATTTCTTTACTTTTGATGGAAGAAACACAAAAGGAAATAAATGCCCTATTTATTATGGTAACTTTTTACCCTAAACTATTTCACGTTAATAATCAAAATTATTTCCGTTGGATCATCATAAATAAATGTAATGAAAAGGGGTAATTAAATTGGATCAATATTTAATTGTTTAGAGGAATAAAATCACTTGATTTATATTAATGATAAAATACTAATTTCATGTTTTCATGTTTCACAATTTTGATATGGTATTAACATTGACAACTCGTGATTGACAAGAATTTTTTTTCAAAAATGCAGTATTTAGCAAATCATTTTTAACTGTCAGTGTCATCGTTATGATGAGGATCTGTAGTGGCAGCTGGTCTTGTTCAGTCCACACACTTACAGACAGTAACACAGTTAACATATTTTATTACTCATAATGCTGCTAGTTATAGTGCATAAGTTAGATAGACAGGCACCATGTTCACAAGTGTGCAATTATTGTGCATTTATAGTCTAGGTCCTATCAGCTCTGCTCCGGAAGCGTCCACTTTGACTTGAATGAAGGGGTGTGTGGAACGCTTGCTGCTGATTGGCTGTGAGGACAAGGCTGTCACCTCGCTGTGGTGCGCCTGCTGCAGCATCACGTGTGGCACATACAGTGTCTCTCCATCTCGGGGGGGGAAGGAGGCAGGGGGAGGAGGCAGGGAGAGGAGGCAGGGAGAGGAGGCTGGGAGAGGAGGCAGGGAGAGGAGGCTGGGAGAGGAGGCAGGGAGAGGAGGCAGGGAGAGGAGGCAGGGAGAGGAGGCAGGGATAGGAGGCAGGGAGAGGAGGCAGGGGGAGGAGGCAGGGGGAGGAGGCAGGGGGAGGAGGCTTGGAGAGGAGGCTTGGAGAGGAGGCTGGGAGAGGAGGCAGGGAGAGGAGGCTGGGAGAGGAGGCAGGGAGAGGAGGCAGGGAGAGGAGGCAGGGAGAGGAGGCAGGGAGAGGAGGCTGGGAGAGGAGGCTGGGAGAGGAGGCTGGGGGAGGAGGCTGGGGGAGGAGGCAGGGGGAGGAGGCAGGGGGAGGAGGCAGGGGGAGGAGGCTGGGGGAGGAGGCAGGGGGAGGAGGCAGGGAGAGGAGGCAGGGAGAGGAGGCAGGGAGAGGAGGGAGGGAGAGGGGGCAGGGAGAGGAGGCAGGGAGAGGAGGCAGGGAGAGGAGGCAGGGAGAGGAGGCAGGGAGAGGAGGCAGGGAGAGGAGGCAGGGAGAGGAGGCTGGGAGAGGAGGCTGGGAGAGGAGGCTGGGGGAGGAGGCTGGGGGAGGAGGCAGGGGGAGGAGGCAGGGGGAGGAAGCAGGGGGAGGAAGCAGGGGGAGGAGGCAGGGAGAGGAGGCAGGGAGAGGAGGCAGGGAGAGGAGGCAGGGAGAGGGGGCAGGGAGAGGAGGCTGGGAGAGGAGGCTGGGGGAGGAAGCAGGGGGAGGAGGCTGGGGGAGGAGGCTGGGGGAGGAGGCAGGGAGAGGAGGCAAGGGGAGGAGGCTGGGGGAGGAGAGGAGAGAGGCTCAACTCTGGGGGGGAAAGTGAGTAAAAAAGCAGGATAGATGAGATATGAGCAGCAAAGTGAGGTCACAGTGTTTGGAAATGTTATGCAAGTGTGAGTTGGGTTTTCAAGGCAGGAAATGCAGTGTGAGAATGTGTGGGGATTGGCATGGAAGAAAGTAATGCAAAGATGAGGTTAAAATACTTTGTTTTTTAGTGTTAATACTAGAGCTGGGTTTCGATTCAAATTTCAAGAATCGATTCGATTCCGATTTTTACGTTTCAAAATCGATTTTTTCCAATTTTCTCAGATTCCATCCGATTCGATCCGATTTTGATCTGATTTCCGATTCCATCCGATTTCGATTCGATCCGGGGTTATTGTTATTAAAAATGAAAAAATGTATTTGAACCGTTTCCTTCACTTCATGACTGAAGCAACATATTAAAACTAGTATTATATCAATATTAAACAGCAAATCTTACAACTATTGGTAGTTACTGATGGCTGGAAGACTGATGAAAAGGTTAAGGGTCAATCTACCTTCAAGAAAGATAATTCAGGAGTCCTGAATTATCTTTCTTGAAGGTAGATTGAAGTTCACTGAGGGAAATGTAGAAAATAATTTTAATTTATAAAAATAAATAAAAATAAAATAAAAATCGATCTTTGGACGTACGAATCGATAATCGGTCATTAATATGCGAATCGATCGGAAATCGGAAAATCGATTATTTCAACCCAGCTCTAGTTAATACTCAGGTGAGGGGTGAAAAACATATTTCAAAACAGCAGCAAAAACAACATAACCAATCACCTGCAGTCCTTTAGTCAGACGATTAATTGGTTTCTTAGTCGACCAACATCTTTTTTTATTGATTCATTGTTTTATTGCGATTAAAATGATTTGTATGGAACAACAGCGGATGGAGTGAATTGTGAGTTTACTCGAACTATTATACAATCTATCTCTAGCATATAAATGCGATACACAATAATAAATAAATTGGATACATGTTGATACTTCATAGTTTTGAGCCCAGCCCCCTTTTAGTCCATTAATCAGTCGATCGAGCATGTCTGTCGACAACAGCCCCACCAACCATCCACCACCACTAACAACCAACAACAATCACTAACAACCACCACTAACAACCACCTCTAACAACCACCACTAACAACCAACAACAATCACTAACCACCACCTCTAACAACCACCACTAACAACCAACAACAATCACTAACAACCACCACTAACCACCACCTCTAACAACCACCACTAACAACCAACAACAATCACTAACAACCACCTCTAACAACCACCTCTAACAACCACCTCTAACAACCACCTCTAACAACCACCTCTAACAACCACCTCTAACAACCACCTCTAACAACCACCACTAACAACCACCTCTAACAACCACCACTAACCACCACCTCTAACAACCACCACTAACAACCAACAACAATCACTAACAACCACCTCTAACAACCACCTCTAACAACCACCTCTAACAACCACCTCTAACAACCACCTCTAACAACCACCTCTAACAACCACCTCTAACAACCACCACTAACAACCACCTCTAACAACCACCACTAACAACCACCACTAACAACCACCTCTAACAACCACCTCTAACAACCACCTCTAACAACCACCACTAACAACCACCTCTAACAACCACCTCTAACAACCACCTCTAACAACCACCTCTAACAACCACCACTAACAACCACCACTATCAACCACCACTAACAACCACCACTAACAACCACCTCTAACAACCACCTCTAACAACCACCTCTAACAACCACCTCTAACAACCACCTCTAACAACCACCTCTAACAACCACCTCTAACAACCACCACTAACAACCACCACTAACAACCACCACTATCAACCACCACTAACAACCACCACTAACAACCACCTCTAACAACCACCTCTAACAACCACCTCTAACAACCACCTCTAACAACCACCTCTAACAACCACCTCTAACAACCACCTCTAACAACCACCACTAACAACCACCACTATCAACCACCACTAACAACCACCACTAACAACCACCTCTAACAACCACCTCTAACAACCACCTCTAACCACCACCTCTAACAACCACCACTAACAACCAACAACAATCACTAACAACCACCTCTAACAACCACCTCTAACAACCACCTCTAACAACCACCTCTAACAACCACCACTAACAACCACCACTAACAACCACCACTAACAACCACCACTAACAACCACCACTAACAACCACCACTAACAACCACCTCTCACAACAACCACTAACAACCACCTCTAACAACCACCTCTAACAACCATTAACAACCACCACCAGCCATTAACAACCACTAACCACCACTAACAACCACCACTAACAACCACCGCTAACAACCACCGCTAACAACCACCGCTAACAACCACCGCTAACAACCACCGCTAACAACCACCACCAACAACCACCACTAACAACCACCACTAACAACCACCACTAACAACCACCTCTAACAACCACCACTAACAACCATTAACAACCACCACCAGCCATTAACAACCACTAACCACCACTAACAACCACCACTAACAACCACCACTAACAACCACCTCTAACAACCACCACTAACAACCACCACCAACAACCACCACCAGCCATTAACAACCACTAACCACCACAAATAACAACCACCAGTCTCTTTCCACACATGGTTTACAGTCCCTGGAGATCACATGCAATCTTCATACTTTGACACTCGTCCTCCAAAAAGCACAAGTTCCCATGAACATAATAGTTTTCTTCATTTTAAATCACCTTTTTCATTGTCAAAATTCTGTGACCCAGTGATGGGTGTTGCCATTGCTTTAACATTTACACAAAATTTAATTGGAACAAGTCTGTTACTCAGTCTTTGTAAGACTTACAGTGGGTCTCATTATAATATTGTCTAGTAGTTGGTGACAGTCAGATTTTTAAGAGATATTTTATCGTTACACCTGTTGCTTTTGACACATTTAAAACTGGGTTGGATCATGGTGTATTTGATGACTGTATTTGGCTACTTTCTGAGATTTCCTTTTTGTAAACCAAGACTTGACCAATGCCGAAGAATCGGGTCCGACTCTGAACTGAGACAAAACCTTGCAGACACAACAGCTGATGAGATCCCAATTCAATACTTCCACAATTTGAGTAACACATGGTTTTGACATGGACAGAAAAAGTAGCTTTGACAATAGTTGAGGTTGTAGTGCGTGGGAGCACTGGGATTCCCCTGACATTTCTCTTACTCATGTGTCATGCTTTTGCATTTGTCCATGTACAATGAATTACTGACCATAACACACATTTTATATGGCTTCTGCAGCAAAGACAAACTTCTTCTCAAATTTCAACAATTTCAGTGCTCCAAACAAAACTATATCTAGTTTCAAGCTTTCATTATTTTCTTCTTTGTATTGACAGTTTTGTTTGTGTGTTGACAGAACCATGAGAGGGAGACGGCGCTCCACTGTGCGGCCCAGTACGGTCACTCGGACGTGGTGTTGGTGCTACTTCAGGAGCTCACTGACCCCACCATGAGGAACAGCCGACAGGAAACTCCACTGGACCTGGCCGCGCTCTATGGACGACTGCAGGTACTGCACAAGACCCTCCTCCTGTTCAGTGTCATTGCACAGCACGTTGTATTACGATGTACAAATACCACACCTATAACATGTGCCATTTCTCCATGATTCTGATGGATTCCTATCACTGGGTTTAAGACTACACAACATACACTTCATACTTGGGCACATAGAATAACTATTGTTTTAGTTTATCCTTACTGGCCTTTGTACTACTATAACTGTAAAGGTGTGATAAAATGTGAATATATGATTATATTTCTGGGATATATTTTATCTGCATAATAGTTATATATTATCTGCATCATTAGTCTAAGAGAAGAACGGGTGTGTGACAAACTGCATTTGTGAAGGGGTCGTAAAGATGGGCCAAAGGATGTTTACCCGAGGGGGGGTGACAGCCCAGAGGAGTTTGGGTAATGTTTACCCAAGGCTTGATCTCTAGGAAAAATACCAGCTGTAAAACAAGTGCCTTGATGTGAAGCTGACCAATGAGAAATGTGACCCGCCTATTCCAGAATATCTAATAAAACCAACCAGCATGGGAAAAAACAGGGTGAGACGCAGGAGGATCACGCAGGCTGCTTACAACAGCTTGCGTGATCAGTCCCGGCGTTTTCTCCCAAGCTTGCCATACAAATGTCTGATATTTCTGTGTCGTTTCATATTCTAAGTTGAATTGTGTTCTCGATGTGTTACGGAATAGCATCGGTGTATGTCTCATTCCATGACAAAAGGATCAACAATTGTTGGCATTTTAATAAAAAATACCCTTAATATTCTAGTGGGGCTGCCACTAATGATTATTTTAGTAGTCGGCTCAGCAGGAAGTAGTAACGCTAACATGAGATAGCCAAGTTCTGTTGTGTACCATTGAGACTTTTAAAATGCATTATCAACCAAATAAATTTAAAATATGCTGATTGAAGGCTTCTAGTTAAACAACATTTACGAATAAAATGTTTTGTAAAAAAAAAATCACAAATTGTTATTTTTTGACATTTGTAATTATGCCATTGTCTTTGTTAAAAAACTGTCTTTTCGTATGTGTTTTAGAGTTTGTATACTCCAGATAAAGGTTAAGATGATCAAAATATACCTATGATTATTTTTTTTATATTGGTCATTATTAATCATGGCCCATATTCTAGATGAAATATGTTCCTTCAGCCTCTCTGAGAGTGACATGACATAAGAATTAAACTGTGGTCTATGAGGGTTTAAGATAAGATAAGATATTCCTTTATTGTCCCATATGGGGAAATTTCATTGGTGCAACGCAGGTAGATACAGAGGTAGATACTTACTTACACTAACTTCATTCATACAATCTATTGTCACTTCCACTGTCCATACCATGCTCATAATTATATTCTATTTAACACCACAGTTTACTCACAAAGCTTGTTCAAATATGTTGTAATCCACAATGCACAAGAAGAGTCTGTTTGGACCTACTTTCAGCTTTTGTGTCCAGGCCCACTAATTTAGAATCACGGTTAAAAATAGCCCTTTGGATTTGGCTTTTACTCAAATGTGACTCTGGAGAACAGCCCAAATTGGTGTCTTGCAGGCAGAGAATGAGCCCATAGTAAGATAACAAAAGTGAAGAAAAGAAAATGCACTGCGGTACAAAAATCATCTGAAGCATAACCAGCAATGCAGCATTTGTGTCTGTTGCTTCTGGTGTTGAAATAGCAGGGGCACTTGTGGACGTGTGCATGTTAAATGTCAGATTAAACGGAGAGTGGTTGGCAGGTTAAGAAACCATCTGGTGTCTCCATCTGCACTGTACCGGGACAACAGTGAGAGTTAGCGAAGACATGACCGCAGAGCAGGAACATGACTGTCCAAGGAGGTGTGGCAAATTTGCATATGTCACGGAATATGTAGCTGCAAATACACAAATATGCTTTGTAACAACGTGTCCCGTTCAAAAGGTTGCAATCCAAAGATAAATATAAAAGCGTCATATTTTTCCCAAATCTCCGCACGTACGTAGGCAGTGAGTAATTGCATTCAAGCTCTACAGGTTTGTCTGAAAGTGAATGAATAATTTATAATGGCAGCAGCGTGGTACTTCGCCCTGACTTGCACTGCATTTAAATGAAGGGAAATCCCTATAGCAAGAGATGCAGCTGTGCAGAGATGCAACCAACAGTGCAAAAATTTAGCACAATCACCGCACACTCGCACAAAGGCGTGTGGAAAAAAGGGAATGTACCGCTGAGACGGCTTATTAAAGACCTCATGAACCGTGGAAGTTGATCTACCTACACCGACGGTCGTGATTGGACTCCCCACTCTTGAGTATTTTCAACTCAACAGCTCGCAGAGGAAAGCCAACGGATGTAGCAAGAATGAAAATAGCATATTCCACAACCTGTTAAGTAATTTGCCCTTTTTGCAATAGTTCAAATAAAATTACTAATTACTAATCTATTTCAGAGGTAAATGCGATGTATTTATATAAGGGTAAAAGATAATCAAAAACAAATCATTTATGTTCATTTACCTACCGCTTTAGACTGTTTTCTTCCCATCTAACCAGTATTTGATCATATTTTATGATTTATTAATATATATGATATTTTCTTTTGTTTTATTTAGCCTAATGTTCAAGATTTATGCTTGTTCAAACTGAAATTAGATGTAATTAATTGTTCAACATTTCAAGTTGTTCAGCATTTCTCTCAACTAAAGGAAACAGCTCTATACTCATTACACAATAGTAGAATATCTTTTTCACCACAAAATAAGAGTTTTTTTGATATATTATCATGTGGCTTTACATTAGTTCTGATATGGACCAAGACCATTCTAAAACTATTACAGAAAGGTCCAATTTTGTTGCAATTTATTTCTCTATCTGTGCTTTTTCAAATTATTATCTAGCTTCAATATTAGTTTTAATATCATATGGGTATCTTATCTATTTATTCATTTTTTGATTCAATTCTGTCATGCTCTAATTACATCCGATTACACCTACCACAATACCATAATAACTGGCCCATTACAAAACTTCAACATATTAAACCTCAAACGCACAAACGATAAAAAGTAGTCGCAGTGACACTTTTCCTAAGGTTGATCTTTGCGTCCCTAATGTCTTGTCGTGTTTATTGGCAGGTTGTGCGCATGCTGGTGAATGCCCATCCCAACCTGATGACCAGCCACACGCGGCGTCACACCCCGCTGCACTTGGCGGCTCGTAACGGACACCACAGCACCGTGCAGACGCTGCTCGACGCTGGCATGGATGTCAACTGTGTGGTGAGAGGAAACTCGACTTTGATTGCCCTCTATTGGGGACTAAAGGAAGATTTATGAGTGTGCAGCTCCAAGGCGTTGTGTTTTCTCTGTCTCTGTCCCTTCACATCAAAATAATATGATGAGAATAGAATTAGGCTTTGAAAAATGTCCAAGAAGTAAGAAAGAAGCTGGGATTTGCCTGAAAGAAACAAAGTTAAAGTTGAATTATGTAACTTTTCTGGTTATGCACCGATACTGATACCAATATTTGGGTTTTAGAGTATCTGCCAATGCCATATCAATGTATTCCTGGTGACTTTCTTTTTTCTTTCTTTTTTAAACTTTATTCATCCAGGTAGATTGAGAACCCATTTTCATTTACCTTACAACAAAGCTCTAGTGGTACATGTGATCAAAAATGCTCCTAAAATGCTAAGGATTGTTGAAACGATTATAATTGGTTAATAGTACTAATATTTATTGGCCCAATACTGTCTCTCTGCAAAAATAATATCATAATCCTAATCATAATCTTATTATCTTATAATAATGTGTAAAGTGCTGAGACATTTAACTCTTTGAAGCTCTAGGGATATATTGATTATAACAATGGCATTAGGCTACATTTTTACTTACAGTGCTCAAAGTAAACCTATTATTCTATTCACCTAACCCAAGCACCGGCCCCAATCCTAATTTGAGTGCTGTATATAATGAACTTTGACCCAGGCTGCCTCCATTATCAGTTGCTAATGATGCTAACGATGCTCTAAATTGCATCTTTTGGGATGTGATGAAAACTAATTGTATGGATTGTGAAATAAACTTGGCAACGGAATATTGTTGGTCCTGAGTTTCGTATTAAGATATTCATTTCTTAGGAGGGGTCGGCTCTATGTTCCCACATTTGTCAAGTTGTATAGGTTATGGTTAAGGTTAGGGCCTAATTTTCAGATTGAGGTAAAGGTTAGGTCCAGGACATGGGCGGGATTATATAAAAAGAATATGTTGTAAATGTGAAAAACGTGCCTGAACCTAACAAATGTGTACGCTTCCTGATGTTGATGTTTTGGCT